>NC_090924.1:721048834-721088834 GCF_040938575.1 Ambystoma mexicanum
TTCTCTTCTGACACTATTCCCATCTCAGACTCTGTTGTTTCAAACTACTCTGATGTTATTACCACTGCCTTATCTGTTGCTACCACCTTATTTGCTTTTATTACCACCTCATCTACTGCTACGAAATCAACACCCTCCTCTGTTGTTACTGCCACCTCACCCTCAGATAACACCACCTCCTCTGCTATTAATACTACTTCCTCCTCCCTGAATACCATCTCTTCCACTTTCATCTCCCCTTCTAATTTCCAGCACAGCTGTATCACTCCTCGTAATTCACTCACATTGCACTTCATGCTACAACCCTCTTCAAACTCCTGCACTCATTAACTAGGGCTGCATATTTTGAAATATACACTCTCCTCCCTCTAGGTGGTACACTTAGTGAGAATTTGATGTGTGGCTTTTAATTGGGTGATTGGGTAATTGGGTTGAGATTGGCTGCATTTCCTAACTGCACCTGGGGCTTCTTTGGGCTTATGCTCTTCGATCAAGCCTATAACTGACCTGTCCACCATCTTGAATTTGCTGTCTGTGCCGAGCTGAGGACTTCTGTGATTTCAGTCTGTGAATTAAATGATGGAAACACACTAGGTAAGCTGTTTACCATCTTTGTTCCGGTCATGCTGGGGTATTATAAAATATTAACACTAGCATGAGAAAATTCCTACGGGAAAAATGCTTTCATAACTTTGTTGCTGTCGTTGTCTTCGCCACTTTCAGGAAGCCACAAACTTCAGAATTGATATCTGCAGAACTTCTGAATTCACAAGGTTGCTTTGAATTCTGCAAAGTGACTACTCTTTTATTGGGTGTGAGGTTTTGACAGTATCTAAACACACTCTACTGAGGTTTAATTAATGCAAGGGATTTCACTTAAAGCTAACAGTACCTGTTCTTATGCCTTATGCAGGAGCTCTGGGTCTACCTATATGGAGCTCAGGGCTCTCACAGTCTGGGAGGGGTTCCAGTCAGAATGGTTCAGTGTGATGCTGGGAATAGCTTTTGGATGGACAGGGCATCCTAGTCATTGTCCTACCACTTCTCTTTGTGTGTTTTCTGTGTGTGTTGTCTGTAAAGTTTCTGTCTCTAAAGCCCAGCCTGGACCTCTGGCACCGCAGGTCTTCATTTTTCTTTTTGGTGAACAACACCCATGGGATACACTTGTGTGTGATTTGGGCACCTGTGTGTATTGAGCTGGTGGCAGCTACATGCTTACTTGACAGTGGCTCTGAGTGTCCTTCATTTTCGGGACACCTAGGCCCTGCTATAGGAATCAATGGTTTCCCGAACAAAGGCAAGATGGCCACTGTAGCATCTTGGTTTCTATTGCCTTTACGCCTTATTTTCCAAATTCCTGGCTCTGTGGTTGCCTCCTGCCAGAGTGGCTGCAGCCTTCTCAGGGACTGTGTGTTGTGGTTACACCCATAGGCAGAGGCCGAAGTGGGTGGGAGCGGTGCCCCTCTACTTTAAAGAAAAAGTTTTACTGTTCCAACATTTTTATTTTAAAAAGAATCCGTTCCAGAATGGTTTCGTTGTAAAATAAAAGTGTAGGAAGAAGTTGAAACATGCACTTCAGTACACTGCACTGAACATTCCCTTAAAGAGCAGGTGTGTTTGTTTTGGGAGTTTGGATGGTGCGTGGGAGTGGGTATGGTGATGGGGTTTGTGGGGAGCATGGGCAGGCCAGCAGGATAGCTCAGGGGCAACATGCTTGCCTTTGAAGCAAAACGACATGGAGAAACAGGGGTTCGATCCCCGGATCCACGCTAAGAAAACATCTGGGTATTAAGCACGTTATAAATAACCTATCACATCATATCATACTTCTTTTCATACACTTCTACCACTGCCCTTGGGGTGGTACTTGTATGAATAGAGTGTGAAGTGTCTGGTTTTGGTTGTGTCACACAATGCTTGGGCCAGCCCTGACTGAAACTGGAGTGAATGCAGTGTAGTGCTCTGGAAGGCTGGGTGCTTAATGCAATCGACATTCTGTTTTATGGGTGTCTGATATTGGGTGAATGGCCTGAATGTCTGTGAGCCTGATTGGCTGCCTGTCTGCATGAATTCACTTGTGTGTGATCGGCTGACTGAGCCTGTTTATAACTAGGGACCCCTCACTCACCAATTTATTCTGAAGCTGAAACCTGAAGCTTAACTCCTGGGTGCAGTCGGAGGAAGGAGAATACAGCTTCATTTCTTCAAGGAATCTGAAGACCGCTGTGCTGACCAAAAAACAGAAACTAGAGAGTACCTGGATAGGCAACCTCTTCCCGAGCTATGAGTGACCACCATGCACTTGCGGTTCTTCTTCTGAAATACCTTGAAAGCCAGTCCTGTGTGCCTGCTGTCCAGAAAAGGGGTCTCAGTGAGTCACAAAGGGGAGTGCCTGGGCATCTTGATTCAAAGAAGTCCAGTTTTGTCGACCAGTGTCCAGAGGAGTGTTTTTGACCACTGGAAATCAGATTGCTTTGTATCACCCAGAAGAGGGGGTACCCTGGCATAGTGCTGCTTGACACCAAGATCTGTAAAAATTCCATTTGATTCAAGAATCCTTCAGGGGATATCCCTGGCATAACATCTGACCTTTTTTACCAGTGAAGAAGATCCAGGGTTGCTGTGTGCGGTGGAGTGTCCACCAGTGGATTTCCCACCACCAAAATACGAAGAAGTCATCCCGCGAGTCCAAACTTGGTGAGAGTCTGCAGTCATGTCCAGTGGCTGAGTTCAAGTCACCAAAAGCCATCCAAGGTCCATCCAAAGCCAAAAGGCCTGTGCGGCAGCTACAGCACCAAAGAACCAGAGGTTGGTAAACTGTGAAATTCCGAAACCCAACACCTATTTCTCCTACTGCACCCATTTCCACCAAAAGTTATTAAAGGTACCCAAGGGCCTTATGTTCTTCAGCCAGGTCTTGTTGGGGTCCACAGCAAGTTTCACCTATCTGAGGCATCCACAGCTGGAGTAACAACCCTCCAACAGAGACCACCGCGAAGACCTAAAGTGCTGCCTTTCTGACACTGCTTGGTTCCTTCTTTTCTCTTGACCTCGATGTCCCAGTGACACCTTCTACCAAAGGGGGACCATCCTCAAGGCGTCCCATCGAGTAAAGTCAAGAAACTCCACCACTTCACCTGCCAAGGCACCAAAGGTACTCTGGTGAGGAAGGGCATCTGCCAGCCTCAGGAATCATCCAGATGTCCCAGATTCATCTTGGATCCTGTTCTTCTGTGGCATCGCAGGTACTTTGGGGTGGTGGGACCTGTAAAAGAAAAGCAGAGCCTTATTGGACTTATTTGGACTGGGTGTAATATACACGATAAAGTACAACCCAACTTTTCCCTTTTAGGTTGCCCAGATCCGGGGGGGAATCCTAATACAGTATTAATATTTAAATCTAAAGTAAGTATAATGCCTATGTTCTGAAACTAATCTGCCTTTCTATGAAGTTACACCTTGCTTAGGATTCTCATGCTTTTTTAAAACTGTCAGCAGTCAGTGAATTTTTAATGAATCTAAGTATAGTTTTGTACTTCATAGTATATATATATATATATATATTGCTGCCAATATTAAGATAGTCTTTCCAAAGTACAAAATGTGTTATGTATTGATGTGTAAGTTTACTTGAACCTTATTTATCTAAATCTTGATGGTAGTAAAAGATTGTGTTATTACGTAACACAGTGTGTGGACATTCCTTTATGGGGGCTTGGGGATTCATTGTACATAGGAAGCAGCCTGCATCACCCCCTGAGAGTCTCAGCCTGGCTGCTGATTCAACGTTAGCAATTGAGAGCCTTGCTGGGTTGCTCCTGGTCCAAACATATAGAGGGTAGAAGTACAAATAACCTCCTGTAGTCTTTTCTTTCAGTGACTATCCTCCACCATGCACTGGGGATCAAACCAGGTGACAAGTGATCTTCCCTATATTTCCCCCAGCCCATCATCCACTGGCTGGGGACCTCATTAATTATTTTATAATGTTGTTTTTCATATGTGTACTAGGAATTTTGCTTGCTTGCATGTATACATTATTATTGATTACCATATGCTCCCTTGTACTTCGTTCATTACCTGTCCCTGTTCACCCCTTTTGTCATGATTTTAAAACAGTTTGTACTGTAAGTTGGTATACTATAAAACTTCAGAAAGAAAATGGTCACATGCAGTGATATACAACAACTACACCCCAGCCAGTGACAACCTTATAAAGCTAAAGGGGCATTTCCGAATTCCAAAGGTGGAAAGGGACATTACAGACAGTTGTAAATTATCATAAAGTCCTCAATTAGGAGAATACATTCTGCTGGTCAGGGTCTGTCTCTGGATACACAAAGAAAAACACTGAAACAGAATCAACACCTGAAGATGTGTCAGAACCATGCAGATGCTTCGGAATGATCTGGACAAACAGTGTCAGATGTTAGGCTTGTGTTAATGCAGGGAAGTTTCATATGAAGAATGTGTACATGTCAAGCATTCATAGAATAACCTGCAGAAAAAGGGAACCTTCATAAGAGTCATTTATGTGTGGAATTCAGACTCAGTTTCCACTTCAGCCAGGAATGCAATAGCATACGATGGAGACCTGAAAGGAGTGTGCCTTCATATTCTTATAAACAAACTAATTTGGAGTAGGCAGAGTTTTTCTGATCAGAGGAATCTGGTCGATGATAAGGTTTTGAAATCCTGTAAAGATAAAAGGAGTGGAGCCCTGTAGGACTTTTCAAACCGGGCGCAGCATCTTGAAGTAGGTTCTTTCCTGTGTCTAAGATCAGGTCCTTGTGGGGCCATGAGAGCAGGGGAGATGTGTTCTTGACATTGCAGCCCATAAATGTGACAGCATAATTATGGACACTTTGGAGTTTGTGTAGAGACTTCTCTTTGCGTCCCATTTATGTACTGATGCAGTAATGTAGTCTGAAGGTGACTAATGCAAAGACTGGGGAGGGCTGTAAAAAGGAAAATATCCCTTTCAATCATCAAAGGTGGATTAAACAGTTCTTAGTGATCACGTTTATTTGGCCATCTAGGGAGAGGTTGCCATCCAGTGTTGCTCCCAGCTTGCAAGCTTTCTGGGTGGGTATTTGATGTGGACCTGAAAGATGGGAGGAGCAAAGGATTTTGGAGGCATGTGAATCAACCCAAAAATCAAAATATCAGTTGCATTTCATCTAGTATGAACTTGAAGCAAACATGTGTAGTTTGGTTACAAAGCCCTGATAGCTCTTCCAGTTTCAATTAAAGCTGTCTGTTATCAGCATACATTTTGAAGCATGTGTTGTGTGCTTTAATGATGTAGGTTAGCGGGTCACACAGATACCAAAGAGGACCTTCAAGATGGAAGATTCTTTTTGATCTCTGCATTGTATGTTAGAAGACCTGTCTCCACAAAGATTGTCCTAGCTTGGCTTGGTGTGTGCATTTTCAGCAGAAAAATGCAAAGCAAGTGAGGTCAGCGCTTTGGTTTGTCTCCAAGAATTCGAGGAGTTTAAACAACAACTCATGATAAATATTGTCAAATGCTGCACAGCAGCTGATTTAGTATTAAAGTACCAGTCTTTCCTTGGTCCTTAGAGAATTTGTTGTTCTCATGCTTAGTAGTGTGGTTTGGGTTCTAGGAGGAGTCCCGAAACCTGCTAGAGCGATGGTTCAGTTTAAATGGGCGCAGTGTTGTGAGGTTAGTACAATTTACAAGGCCTTTTCAATGGAAGGCCAGGGATACAGAGTAGTTTTTTCCAGGAAATCTTGATCACAGGTGGTTTCTTTCATAAGGATATGATAATTGTATTTTTCAAAGTCCGTGGAACGTTACCAGTTGAGACAGTGGTATTAATGATGAATGTGATGATGATGAGGGAGGCAGCTATGAAATATCAGTAGGAGAAGATGATGTTTTGAAGGAGAATTTAACACAGGTTTGCTTCTGAAAATGGGTGGACAAATGCCATCAGATTGTTACAGATGTCAGAGGTTGAAGCGGGGGATTACTGAGTTGCTCTTGTTTCTAAAGGTTCCTTGTGGACAAAGAAGAGCTTTTTGGTGATATGTCCAGCTTCCCTCATTTAGGTATCAAAGTGGTTCTACATGTTCACGATGGTGGAATCTGCATTCTTTGCAGCCAGTGGATGATTGTATAAAGGTGGCTCCGCTATTCAGAGCAAAGTCCTTGCGTTTTAATTAATGTTCCTTTTTTGTAGCTTGGGTTATGTTTGAGGGACCTGATAGGTGCCAACATGTTGAGAGGGTTAGTGACCATAATTTATTTATAGGTGGGTAAAAATATTGGATCGGGTCAAGAGGATTGTAACTTCTATTGCCATGACATTTTAGGAAGACGTTAATGGCAGGTAAAACTAACAATGGTATAAATTGGAATCGGTTAATCATTATTTTATGGATTCATGAGAAGAAAAGATGAAGAATGTGACAACTGTAGTGCATAGGGTTGTCAACTAGTTGTACAATGTCTTTGTGTCTACGTCTTCTGCAATAACTTGGTTGTACGGTTTGGAAGTATCTTTAACTCAGGTGTGTAGGCCACCCAGGTTGAAAATGCATTTGGAAACGATGAGAATGAAGAGGGCCAGGTCAAGGATGTCTGTGGGGAGATGAAGGACATTTGTTTAATTCCTGGTAGACAATGGCACCAGAAAATCAGCAGATTGGACTGTGATGCACTTGATCAAGTGGTAGTCACAGAGGCCACCTCTGGGCCCTGAAAATATGTGCATGGTATAGCTTTTGAGCGCATGATTGATAGACCCCTCCTCCATGCTTTCTCTGTTCTTGGTGTACATCAGTTCATTGGCTTGGAAGACTTTTAAAATCCTGGGGTCAAAAGAGACCTTAAGGCACATTATGTGATGGACAGGAGGCTGACAGATTGGTCGGCCATCCAGTCTTAGCTGCATTAAGCATTTTGAAGCATTTGTTCCGCCCCACCCCTCTTGGCATGTCTGTCATTCTGAAAGTGTCTAGAAACATCTTGCACTCTGTTGCTTATAATGGAAACATTAATAATGTGGGTCGTATACATATCCAGCTGCCGCTTGCCTTGAAATGTAAAGGCTATGCACTGTGTTCACGTGTTGCACTGACATGCAGAAACCTACCACCCAGAAAAACGACAGTCATAGTCGCTGAGCGCATTTGCAATTTGTTTTATTTTCCTGTCTTTATTTTTATAATTAACATTTCTTATAAAGTTTAATTGCTTGTGATGATTTTAAATAATGTAACTAAAGCTTAGCATATTGTTTTTTTCCCTCTGAAGTAACTGAGGCTTTCCATGTAACAGCTTGATTAAGCATATTCTAACGATAATAACTGAAGATAAGGCTACCGTTTGTATTCTGATCTAGGGAAATAATATAAGTACCCTTTAAAGTTCAAAGAATGATCAATGCCTTCATTCATATGTTAAAATATGCACATCACTTTCTATGTCTGTTAATGAGTGGACTAAATGATACAATGGAAAGTACTTCGCTATTGAGCGCTTACAAAGTCAGATTTTTAGAGTTGATCTAGTCCAAAAGCTACAAGAGTCCTCTTTCAGTTACTGTATGTTTTTGTTCATCCACTCATACAGACATGCTTCTAAGTACAACTGGCACATTTTTCACGCTAATAATGGTGACATAAAAGTTAGCAAGCTATGCATGTCAGCCAATTATTTTGCACATTCCACAGGCTGCAATATGAAAACATCAAGAGGCTCATTTCGATCACGTAGCAGGAAAGAGCACCACCGATTATGTGATTAGTCTGCTGGGATCTGTCTCTGCCTTGTAATCGGTCCCCTCGCTCCACAGAGGAGGGATTTACTGCATGCGTGCTTGGTTCTGTCCGGGTTATGTGGAAGGTGCCATTAGGCAGTGAGTTCTCATTGTACATAATTGGGTAATCTGCATATCCAAAGTAAATCAAATGGAAAATATATGACTGATGTGCGAATCAACATCCCAGCCAGCTGCACGGAAGGATGGATTCAGAATACACAAAATTTTTGACACAATGCATGAGAAATTATCACAATTTTTAAGACAATTCTGATTGGCATGGAACTCAATGAACAGTTAAAGTTATAACACATTTCCGTGTGTATGTTAATAATTCTGTTTAAGTGCCCACTAATGCTTAAATGACGAGAAAACAGAGCTACTCCTTGTAGGCACTCAACCACGATGAAATAAACTACACAATGACTACAAAGCCTTCATCATAGACGGTGGCGGTTTCCAAAGAGGTAAAAACATGGGTGTCTACCTGGACTACTCATTGTCCATAACACGAAATGTGAATGCAATTGCTTCCACAGCAGATAACATGACAAAACTCATCAACGCTTGCAGACGCTGCCTCACCTCCAAGAGCTGCCTCAGGCTAGCCAGCATTGATTCTATCTTAAATTGACTATTGCAACTCACTATTTGCAAGTTCTACCAATCACAACATAACATAACTCCAAATAATATAGAACAATGCCCTAAGATCAGCCTTGAACATACCCAAAAAAGAACATATCTCTTCCATCAGGCGGTCAGCCCATTTACCTGCCGGTTTGTTACCGCATTGTGTTTAAAACCCTCTCACTAACACACAAATGCCTCGCAAAAACAGGCCCACCTTACCTCCGGACACATTTTCCAAATCACAAACCAACAGACCCACCAGGTCGGCCCACGTCCAACTCCTCTCTGTTCCCATATTCAAACTTAAATAATCTGGCGGCACAGCTTCCCAGTGGTAGCCACCAAACTATGGAATGCACTCCCATTAGCACTAAGATCATACAACTCCATCCGGTCCTTTCCGAAAACATGTTAAAGCATGGCTCTTAGCACAAGACCTGTAACTCACTGTGATTCTTACTACCCCGTGTGCCTATGCTCTCATGTAACCGCGAGCACTTTGGGGCCTGGACAGGCTTCTATGTAACCAGCCACCGGACCCTTGCTATTTATGGAATTGTACATTACACCGACCGTTATGCATCTACACCTTGACACTGCTCCACTGAGCACACAGGTGCCCTGGGGCTGGTAGCGCTATATAAACACAAAATTAAATGAAATTAAATGAAAATGGCCTGTTGGCACTGAAAAAAGAAACACAATTCCAACATGACCCATTTTAGGGAAAAAGTCATGTCTTTAGGGGTACACAAATCATTTGTTTTTCTGTCTCTACAGTCGCAGTACACTCCTTGGCATTGCAGCCTGGGTGGATTAGGCCCGGCTTCTGATCTTTGGTGTCTGACGTTTGGAAGAGAAGGCCAGTATGCAATAATTGAGAGCAAAGTGCATGATAGAGCAGAGCAATTAAATGAGTCAACTAGAAATTGTGGGTCCATCTGTGATAAACTATAGAGAGGGATCCAGAAAAATCAATCGGGCCCCTAACTGGCAGCTATAGTCGCGTTTGCAAGTCCTGTGAGATGTGTTCAACCTGCCCAGATTCAACACCATTTTGGATTGTTTGCAAGCAATGAATAATAAATAGTCAGTGATAAACCCTGGTAGATGCTCTCTGCATAATCCAGATGTAGAGCAGCAAAGCGGCCATGATTAAATGGGTTGTTCCCAGAAAAGACTGGTTTAGTAAGATTAATCGAAGCATCTTCCTACTGAAGGGCCCTTAACAACTGCTAAGATCAATGACATCATTGATATCTTATCAAAATAATCTTAAATTCTATGCTTGAGTTGAAGACTTAGGGAAGTATCCCAGTGGCTGGGGTGAGATATAGAATAGCATGATATTCCAAATGGCCAATCCTACAAGGATTTTTATCTTGGTTGGGTCAATCTCCAAGTCTTTTTTGTTCCCCCTCTGTTAATTTGATAGCATGTAGCTGGTAAATGTGTGTGTTGAATAGGGAGTGCATGGTTTAAGTTTAAAATTCAGATAGGTATCATTGACAAAGTTATATACTCCCATGGCGTAGGTCACAATTGATTTACAGCACCACGGCAACCCTTAAGACCAACACAGGACCGGGAAGTCCTGCAACGTGGAAGCCAGGACAAGATTGGCCCAGCCGCACTGCCAGCACCGCCCCTCCAGCTTTAAATGGAACGGGAGCACGACGGCAGGCGAAGCCACGCAGAGAAGGCCTGGAGAAAAGACCTTCTCCACTCTCTGCTGCTCTGCTGCGATCCCTGCAGCACCAGATGCCCGAAGCAGCCGCTACTACATCCAGCAACGGTGCCCCCATTAAAGAAAGAACCGCTGTTCACCACGCGGTATCTGGAGGCCCTGTAATGGCTGCCACAGTCACCACGGCAACCCTTAAACCCAACACAGGACCGGGAAGTCCTGCAATGCGGAAGCCAGGCCACGATTGGCCCAGCCGCACTACCGCGCCGCCCCTCCAGCTTTAAAGGCAACAGGAGCGTGCCGGCAGGCGAAGCCGCGCAGAGAAGGCCTGGAGAAAAGGCCTTCTCCACTCTCTTCTGCTCTCCGCTGTTCGACAGTGCTCAAAGGTGCCGGATGCCCGCTGCGAGGTAAGCCTCCACTGACACACCCCCATTTGTCTGCAAATGTTTATTTACCAAGCATCCCGACTCACAGCAAGGCTCCAATCCCCCCCTGCCCGCCCACCCCATTCACAAGAAATGTCTGCCTTCGCTCACGCACTCTCCTCTTCCCGTGGGTCAATTACCAGCCATGCATCTGCGTGCGTAACCTCAGGGTTGGTACAAAGCGTCCATTAAAGGCACCCAGATGCAGTAAATCATATCACAGCCCTGCCGCCACCAAAGGAGTACCCCCCCACTGCACACAAGGCCTGCTACGAATCTCTCAGCAAAGAATCAATGCATGCTGCACAGACCCTAGGCCCACACGCCACATGTTTCACTATTCACACTGCCTGTAATGCTGCACTGCCTGTGCCCATTGATACCTGTATGCCTAATCATGTTGACTATGCTGCTGCACTGCCTGTGCCCATTGATATCTCTATGCCCAATCGTGTTGACTATGCTGCTGCACTGCCTGTGCCCATTGATATCTGTATGTCCGACCATGTTGACTATGCTGCTGCACTTCCTGTGCCCATTGATACTTGTATGCCCAACCATCTTGACTATGCTGCTGCACTGCCTGTGTCCATTGATACTTGTATGCCCAACCATGTTGACTATGCTGCTGCACTACCTGTGCCCATTGATACCTGTATGCCCAATCAAATTCACTATGCTGATGTTGCACTTGGAGAAACAACCGCTCCCCATAATAACTCTGTGCCATCACCTGTCACTCTTCAGCACCCACCACTCACCGCCTCTCAACACTCTGACCCTACATTGAGATGCGCACTGGTCAATGCATGCTCCATACCTGCGCATCAACTTGACATTCACAATCTTATCGTCAAAGACAACCTTGTCATTCTAGTAGTCACCAAGACTTGGCTAAATGAAAGCTCAGGCCCTGCCCTTTCGCTAGTCATCACCACAGACTATGCCATCTTTAGGAAAGACTGCATCAACCAGAGAGGTGGGGGTTTTGCCCTCATAGCCAGGGAATCCCTTAGCATCAGGAAACACCAGGTCAGCTTGGGCACAACTGTGACTACCTCCGATTTAAAATCAACCTCTCCCACAACTGCACCATAGCCATGCATATTGTATATCGACCCCCTGGTCCTAGTACCGACTTCCAAGACTCTCTCCTCCTCTCCTTGTCGGATAATATCAAAAAGACTTCACAAATCATTGTCCTGGGCAATCTGAACCTAGGATTGAAAGACCCCAAGGATCACTATGCCAAAGCCCTCAACAAAGCCCTAAACACCCTAGGTTTCACACCTACCATCTCTGAACCCACCCACATTAAAGGGCGCACTCTGAATTGGATCAACCAGCATAACTACTCCATTCTAATCACCGCCAACACCCCCATAACATGGTCCGACCACCACTACATCCAATTCAATCTAACCACCAAGAAAAGGCAATTGCTCCCACCATCCCGTGTCCAGCAGCACTAGCTAGGAGCTCACACAAACTTACAGCAGAAAATCTAGCACCATTTCTAATGGTGCCTGCACTTCAGGCGCCTTCTTCCAATAATCCAGATACCAGTACCTTTAAACACATCATCACCAAAGCAGTCGACGCCATCGCCCCTCTGACCCGAAAGAAAGCCAAAGAAATCAAACACTCCAATACTTGGTTCTCTAATGAGCTGCTTAAGCAACGCTCAGAGAAAAGGTCTGCCCTCTCTACCTGGAAAGACAACCCATCAGAATCAAATAGGGAGGCCTTCAAGGCCATCTCCAAGTCATACAAAAATAACGTAATCAAAACCAAAGCATTGTCATTGTACTCTAGGATAAATGACGCCAACTCAAGCTCCAAAGAAATTTTCTCCATATTCAGAGAGCTGGAAAAACCTTCCACCCCTCCCCCACATCAAATGTGGAGTCCCACAAGGGTCATGTATAGCGCCAACGCTATACAACCTCTTAACTAGACCTCTGTTTAGCATCTTGGACTCTTTGGGCATCTCATACACCAATTATGCGGATGACAAGCAGGTGCTAATCCCACTCACAGGTGACTACAAAACAGACATGTCTAATCTTACTGCCATCTACTCGACCATCCAATCCTGGATGGCAGACAACTGGCTGTGCCTTAATAGCGAAAAAACGGAAATCCTACTTATTGGCTCACCCACTACCCTGGGTAACCTCAGTCAGGACTACGCTTTCTTCACTATTGACAACACACCCATTAAGGTATCCAACAATGTTAAAACACTTGGCATCTACCTAGACTCAGACCTCACCATGGACTGACAAGTGAACTCTATTGCCTCCTCATCAGCCTACTATGCCAAAATCATTAATGCAGCCAGACCATTCCTAACATGACACAATTGCCTCACCATTGCCAGGGGCATTATTGGCTCCAGACTCGACTATTGCAAGACCTTCCTATCTGGGACCTCCTGCAAAAACCTGGCCAAACTACAACTGGCTCAAAACAATGCCCTTAGGGCAGCCACCGGCACCTCAAGGAAAGAACACATCTCCGAAACCTGGAGGCGGGTCCATTGGCTCCCTGTCAGAGAATCATCTTCAAAACCCTCTTCTTGGCACACAAAAGCCTCCATGATGTTGCTCCTCCATATCTTGTTCAGAGAATTGTCAAGCACACTGCCACAAGACCTCTTAGAGAGGGGTATTCTAACCTTATCCTCGTGCCTAAAACCAACTAGCTTTCCCACGATAGCCGCCGCACAATGGAACGCCCTTCCACCTCACCTAAGAATGATTGAATCTCACCAAGCCTTCCGCAAATCAATCAAAACCAAACTCTTCATCTGAACACTAACCCTTTGCTTCCTTTTGCTCTGCATAAATCATGTTGTATGTTTGAATTATTCATGTACTTACAACTAATAGACCTCACAGTCACATGTAAACATCTTGTAGCACAATGTTACTACACCTTCCTGTAACAGCGCCACGATGCCTCTGCGCTGCATGTGCGCTTTATAAATGCAAATAAAATAAAATAGAATGAACAGCTTTAAAACGTACAGTACAATCAGCCCATATTGTGCCATGAGTGTTTTTTTATTGTAACGATTCAAGATTTTATGCTGATTACAATGTTGTAATTTTCATATTTCCACTGTCGTGTTCAGGGTACAAAACTGTATTTCTTTTACCTACTCTTGGCATTTTACTTGATATGTTGCCATTTTAGAAGAAATAAGATTTTTATTAAGTTTCTCTATCCACAGGACATAAAAATAAGATACATCTATCTGTATTTCTACTAGTTGTTCATATTCGTTTTTCTTAATGTATTGAATCCAAGTCTTTCAAGTTTTTTTTTTTAAAATTCAAAAAAAATTCAAAACATTTTCAAAAAATTCGAAACTCCCAAGTTTTTTCGTTCTGGTTTTTTATGTTTATAGTTCCAGACTCCAGTTAGAAGTTTTTGGGGAGGCTTCCAATCTTATTAAGAGGGAATCATAAAACCAGGTAACCTAGCAAGTTTCAAGCAAGTACTCTACTTGTCTGGGTTATTGCTGGAAAAGAGCCACAGGAACGCCTACCGGTTTCAATGGCATTATCGAGATGGAAGCCATATTCATCAGGGCTGGGCAGACACTCAAGAATTGAGGTGTCAAATGGTTGGATAACAGGAAATCCCACCTGCAGATGAAGGGGAGGGGAGGGAGGAAGGAAGAAAGATAGAAAAGTGGAAAGCACAATTATAATTGATTGTCAATATCAAATTGAGATGTTACAGAGGTTTTTGATATTCGTTGGGACTTACCTAGTTATAGGGGTTTCCACGTATATCCGTGTGGTTGGGGAGGTAAAGTTATGAACTTCCCAAAGAAAGGGGCATGCTACTTGTCACTCTAGACATCGAGTCATTATATACAAGGATCTCACAGATGGCGACCTTGCAAGTCATTGAAAAGATCCTGAGAGACACAGTTCCCCCATTTGATACGCCAATAAACTTGATCATGCAATTCGCTGAAATCGCCTTGACCAAGAACTAGTTCATGTACGAAACTACATTCTTTGAACAAATATCTGGTATGGCTATGGGCGCTACCTTTGCGCCAAGCCTGGCGAATTTGTATGTGGCGGATTTCGAAGAGAAAACCATCTACCCCAATACCAATCCCTGGGGCACACACATAAAATTGTGGAAGAGATATATCGATGACGTTCTTATGATATTCCAGGGCAATGAACAAGATCTCATCACCTTTATAACCTGGCTCAATGAACAGAATCCCTTCCTCACTTTCTCCGAAACACACAGTAAGACATCTGTCCATTTTCTGGATCTGGATCTGGAGATTCGAAATAACCAATTAAACACCAAGGTCTATAAGAAAAGTACAGACAGAAATTCACTTTTGAAATATACGAGTTACCACCCATCCAGCCTGAGAAACAACTTACCTTTTGGACAATTCCTCAGGTACAGAAGGAACTGCTCCACCCTGCAGGCCTATGAGCAACAATCAGGCCAACTCTGTTGCAAACTTCAGGAACGTGGTTATCCTAAATGCACAATTTGAAGAGCTAGAAAAAGAGCCAAAAACATACCTCGAGATGCCACGTTGGAACAATACACAAAGGAAAAAGAACAAGAAGAGAAAATTACTGCTATCTTCAGTTTTTCACCACTGACAAATACAATCAAAAAAGAAGTGATAAAACTGTGGCCTCTCCTGAATGTGGGTGAGTCAAACTTAGAAAAACCAAGATTCGCAATCAAGCGAGGTAAAAACCTTCGAGATTCTCTCATCCATACCTATAGAGAACCAAGGGACCCCATCATAAACACCTCATGGAATCAGGCAAAACCCACAGAACATGCACCATGTGGTACCTGTAGTGCATGTATTGGAACAACTAGAACTACATCTATCAACATCAGTTGGCACTATCCATGGCTTCAAAAAAACTTCACAAACTGTAACAGCAAGAACGTTATTTATCTGATTACCTGCCCCTGTGGAAAACGATATGTGGGCATGACTACTAGATCTATCAAAATCAGATTGGCCGAACATTGTTCCTGCATTCGCACCAAAAGACTAAGTGCCCCCATGGTGACTCACTTCGTAGAATATCAACATGAGGCGACAGACTTCAAATGGACAATTATTGAAATAATCAATGTCCCAAAACGAGGGGGCAACATCCATGATCTACTCTTTAAAAGAGAGCAACTGTGGATCTTCCGTTTGAGAACAGACAAGATAGGCCTGAACGACCTACCAGCTGGCACACCCTGGCAACCCTATGAAGGGTCCCATCATTGTTTTTGATCCATTGTTTTTGATCCATTCCATCTCTACACTATGATCATTTGCATACGATGTTGTACCACTGAATGTGTTTGTGTTTTGAAAAAATAACTTTCTTGTGTTTTATACCAGTGTAAAATATGTGGAAAATTCATTAGCGCAGCCAGGGAACGAGTTATGTCTCTTTATCCGTTAGGGTCCCAACAGAGATGAACCCTTGGTTACACTCCAAAAATACTCCCTCTCTCCCTAGCTACTCACATGCCTGATCTGTATGCCCTTTACAATCAGATGCCAGGTCCTATTTCAACACGGTAGCCGGCAGTCAACCTATTTCATCATCAAAGGGTGGACCACCTTCTATCTGCCCGCAACACTCGAGCCCCTTTTGTTTGACTATACGACTGTACCATTGACAGCTGTGGCCACATCTTGTGATTTCCAATCTCTGATTCTGACTTGTTTGGATCATCATAATTGTGTGAGGTCACACCTCCAGGCCTTTTTTTACATGCAATATTCCCTGTGCACCTCCCGGCAGAAGCAGACGGTATCAGCAATCCTTACCGTGTCACACTATTACACTTTAGTATTACTCATGCAAGATGGCGCGGACCACACACTAGTCCGTCTTCTATGTCCGCCTCTCCTGACGACGCACCATGAACTACATCATCAATCATGACGGTACTCTTTCCCACGTACAGCTATCGGTCGGCAGCATTTAGAAGCCGGTTCCCTGGATGCGCCAGGCGGATTCACGCATTGGTTGTTCCTCTTAACGAGCTCCTTCACAACTGTCTGCCATTTTGCATGCAGATACCTAGTCATCGTTATATCTAAATAGCCGTATTAGGCCTTTTTTAAAAAAAACAACACAACGCTTGTTCGCGTTGTCCCATTCCAAGCATGCTCTTAGCATTTCAAGTCATAGTAAAACAACGTGGGAACATTGCAAGCACATTCCCCGGAGATTAATATCACGTGCGGTTCCGCCCTTGGGCACACTTTTGGAGAAAAACTTACCATGGGTCACCCCGCATACAATTGAGCACTTCCTATTTTTAACTTTTCAGAAAACGATTTTACGTTGTTCGCCCACTCTGTCTTAAGACCTAAAACACTACCTCTTTTTTCAGACTCCGGAGCATGATCATTCTTTCATGCCCCTTTCTTTGGGAAGTTCATAAGTTTACCTCCCCAACCACACGGATATATGTGGAAACCCCTATAACTAGGAAAATCCCAACGAATATCAAAGCACCTCTGTAACATCTCAATTTGATCTTGATAATCAATTATAATGGTGCTTTCCACTTTTCTATCTTTCTTTCTTCCTCCCTTCCCTCCCCTTCATCTGCAGGTGGGATTTCCTGTTATCCAACCATTTGACACCTCAATTCTTGAGTGTCTGCCCAGCCCTGATGAATGTGGCTTCCATCTCGATAATGCCACTGAAACCGGTAGGCGTTCCTGTGGCCCTTTTCCAGCAATAACCCAGACAAGTAGACTACTTGCTTGAAACTTGCTGGGTTACCTGGTTTTATGATTCCCTCTTAATAAGATGGGAAGTCTCCCAAGAAACTTCTAACTGGACTCTGGAACTATAAACGTAAAAAACCAGAACGAAAAAACTTGGGAGTTTTGAATTTTTAGAACATTTTTTGAATTTTTTTGATTTTTTTTAAAAAAAACCTTGAAAGAATTGGATTCTATACATTAAGAAAAACGAATATGAACATCTAGTAGAAATACAGATAGATGTTTCTTATTTTTATGTCCTGTGGATAGAGTAACTTAATAAAATTCTTATTTCATCTATAAAGCAGTTTTAAAGGAATTCTAAGTACCTCATAAGAGGGCGAACCCGAATTCAACACAAAATAAAATATATGATAAAAATACCCCCTACAGAATCGACCAACCTGAGTCCTCTCATGTGCAAATATAAAAGGGTATACTCAGGTATGAGACCCCCCCCCCTGGTCCTTTTGTGTTAAAAAAAGCCATTTTTAGAAGAATCACAGTAGCATTTCCCAATTTTTAAAAGAAAAAAAATAAATGAACTTGCAATCATTTACAAGACACACGTTACAGGCGTTGGTCCTTTTTCATGGCAATTTGTTCCCCTTATTCACTTTCATCCTTTACTGATAAATATCTCAGTTTCTGGAAATGTTGCCCTATACATTTAGAAGATGTAAAACAGTTGACAAGCACTCAAAACTACGGTTTTACTTATATAAAGTAAGATTAAAAATTGCAATTGAGGAAAGAATAACTGAAATGCATGCATTTTTCACATACAGCTAAAATCATGTTAAGAACTCAAGCTGACAATACCATTATAAGTAAACACATATTTAGATGAACACATGTTGCTCTCGCATCTTCCTTCTGTATACATATTTGAATGTAGCTAGCACATGATTACCATTTGACACACTGGGGGTCATTATGAGTTGGGCAGTAAGGAATTACCGGCACCGGTAAGGAGACCGGTGCCGGTAATCCCTTACCGCCCAATTCCTAGGTCCCTTAGCGGGAACCGTAAGGAATTTGTGGTCTGACGACACGTCCCTTACGGGTCCCGCTAGGGGACCAGGGCGCTAATAACAGGCTTGCTGGTCGCGAGCCCGTTATTAGCGCCCTCCCCATTCCCATTGAGCCGTATGAGGGCTCAAATAACAATGGGGAATGGTTTGTTCAAAGGGGAATTACCGGTCCCTCCAGGGTCGGAATGCACCGGTAAGTCCCCATTGAACAAGACCGGTGCCGGACCCGGTATTGGAGGCAGCCATGGCGCAAATAGTGCCATGGCTACCTCCGATCTTGGAATGAGGCCCACTGTCTAACTAGTGCATTATTGTAGATTGACATCACAGCCACTTCTCAGAGCATTACCGGTTTCAATCATGTTATGCTAGGTTATTGGGTTTCATATAGTGCAATGCCACCATTTTCATGGCCCCGTGGCACTTCAAGATCTGAAGAGAAATGTGTTTTGTTTTGTTAGCATTATTGGGAGAAAGCTGGTTGAAGAAGTGCTGTTAGTATGTGCAAGAGACCGGTGTACTAGCTGATGTCACCGGCAGTGTGTCAGTGGGTAGCCAAAGTGTGTAGTGGGCGGTAATATTGTGAGTGGGTTAGCCAGGGGACAAACAATCAGGTGGCCACGTATATGAAGTCTCAACATGGCATAGCAAATATTGGCCAGACATGGAGAAGTCTAACAAAGCAAAAAACAAAGTCTTGCACACTTGTATCACTGGCCTCTGGGGAAAGCTCCATTTCCACTTTCTCACTTTGCCACTGTCAAAACATCTCTCTTTTTCTCCTGCTGTCTTTCTCTCTTGTACTCTCTCTTTCTCTCTATCTCTCTCTCTTCCCAGCTATTTCTCTATATCTGTCTCGCCTCTATAATAGATACATCATACACCCAGAGCATACCTTATCAGCGAATTGGCAGATGAGTTGGAGGTGTGATTGGGGAGACAAGAGACTCTATTTGTTACCCTAAGCAAAGTGCTAAGGAGGCATTGGGCCTCATTCCGAGTATGGCGGTAAGGGATAGCGGCCACCGCTAACGAGAGCGGTGGCGGTAATCCCTTACCGCCATACTCCGAGTTCCCTTAGCGCCATGGTGCTTTTAACACCTGCTTTTAGCAGGCGTTAAATACCATGGCGCTAAGGGACCTTGATGTTAATTACGCCACCGTAATTTACGGTGGCGTAATTGACGCCTTCCCCACTCCCATTATGCCCTATGGGGCAAGAATGGGAATGGGGAAGGGTAAATGGGGATTGGGGAATTACCGCCCCGCCAACCTTGGAATGGGGCGGTAATTCCGCCAACCACCAAGGCGCTGCCGGTCCGGGTACGGCGTCAACCAAGGCGTTAATAGCGCCATTGGTTAGCGCCGTACTCGGAATGAGGCCCACTCACTTTTCGGTTCAGAGAAAGAACTGCCCAAGATTTGAAAACACTGAGGTTCACAATCCCCCTCCCTTAGCACATTAGTTGACAGGCTAAGCTATGATATTAAATCATGCACACTTAAAAGATCATTGCTAGTTTTATTATGCCCAGTTTCAGATTGTGGCATAATTATAATATTCCCACTTACTATGGAATTTCTAGTTTACATTTTTCCACTTTGCACATCATTTCTAGTTTCCTTTGGACCACAGTCAAGTCCAGTTTTTATTAAGTTCAATGAGCACATCATTGTGCATACCTAAACGCTCTTTCCCAGAAGCTCTTACTATCTGTAGCCAGAATGAAGGAGCCTAATGCTCCCCGTGGTGGTCTAGGGTTTCAACAGGCAGCATGGCTTCAGCTAGCAATGGAAACAGCATTAAGGACTCTGCCTATTCCAGATTACCTAGGCTGTGATGGCATGAAAGGCCAGGTCCAGTCAAGTCCAGCCAGCCTGATCTAGGTGGTGCAGCAGATAACGATCCCTCAGAGATCATTTTATGGCAATTTCAGATTGGTTAATGTCAACCTGATCAAAACTTGGTGCCGACAACGTTCCACTCTCAAGGGTCAAACAGCCATACACATTGTTTCAGTTTTAACACCATTATGTACAATTTTAAATTCACTCTTATAGGATCTGTTGAATTATATTACAAACATTATTCAAGGTACATTATTAATAACCAAACCAATCTAGGACCAAAATGCACAATGCCTATATGATTCATGTAAAAGTATAGTAAACATGATTTGATCTAATTGACTGTTCCTCCACCCTATCAGGTAAGACATAGAATAGTCCCAACACACCATTCAAAGTTTGTGAAAAGCGCACATTCATCCATTATTTCTACATTCACCTCACCACCCAACAAGTTTCATTCCTCACACAACCTTCAACCCACAGCATTCAGCAAATTCATCAGGGGTACAATAGACTAACTATTGATTGTACAATTTCTTCGTATCAACCGGTTTTCTAGGGAACTGGATAGTGCTTGGTCCTGTTCCTCGCTTCCTTTTCTTTTAGTTTTGGAGCCAATATGGGTTTCTACCTGAAAAAAAGCAAGTAAAAAGGCTTGTTTTTTTTTTTTTACTTGTATTTTAATTGTATTTCAATTTTTACAAGATCTTTTCCTTCACTCTGTTTTGGGATGCTTCCTAAGATCGTTATTTATTCTGTTAGTTCTTTATGATATTCTTTAGGATTCTGTTTCTTCTAGATTAGGAGAAGCTGTTTCCTATTTGATCGCGAGAGTCCTTTTCTTCTAATTTCAAACTGTCCAGAAATTTTGCAGTCGCTATAGTCAGAGAAATTGAATCCCTGCTCATAAGCTTGTTCCACCAATCCTCTTCCCTTATGATCTGGAACTTTGATCCGTGTGGATGAAGATAGGTTTGTCTGGGGTTGCTTGTACCAGGACAGTGAAGGAGTAGATGTCTAAGAGTTTCGGTGACCTCATTTACACAAAAACGGCACTTGTTGGTCACTGATTGTTTCCTGGTGTAAAGGATCTCATTTGTCTTCAGGATGTTCAAGCGTGCTCTCAGAAAGATTGTACGCAGTCTTTTATCTGGGAACTTTTTTAAGTAGTTTCTTACATCGTCCAGCTTTTGTGTATTGGTTGTGTGATGGGCCGAAGTTGTATGTTCATCAGCTATTTCAAGTGTTTCGATCCAATCTTGTAACTTTAGTTTTTTCTTTATTTTTCCAGGGATGCGTTCGATTTCCCATTCAGAACAACCAATATTTGCAGCTTGATCTAGAAGGTTGTTATACCATGTTGTTAACATGGGGTTTTGGCCGCTCTTTATTTCTGCAAAAATGATTTCCAGGATTTTTGGTCGTGGGAGCCTTAGAATCTTTCCCAGGAACAGTAAGCTATTTCTCTCCACCACTGATTTCAATGATTGCAAACTTAATTCCCGTCGAATGTTTGCTACCGGGGTGGAGTTTGGCAACCGGAGCACTCTCCGGCAAAATATTCCTTCCAGTTTTGCCCACAGTGTTTTCGGAGGATAAGGCATTGCCTCTGCTCCGTAGGTTAGAGCTGGAGTGGCTTTTGCTTTGAAGAATCTTATTATTGGTAGGATTGAAAATTTGCCGAATTTACGTTCCAAGGATACGGCTTGTGCTGCTAGTGTTTTTGCCTTGGAGAATAGATGTTCTTGCATTGTTATTTCGATTCTGCTGCACGATAGTTTAACCCCCAGGTATGTGAAGCTCTTTACTGTATCCAGTTTTTCTGAGTTTGCAAACCACTGGGGGCGTTTACTCTGTTTAGATCCTTTTTCCATGATCATTATTTTGGTCTTCGAGGTGTTAAGTTCCAGATCATTTTTCTTTAGGTAGCAGGATGGCTATCCAGTTGTCTCTGGAGCCCAATGGGCGTTTGGTCAAATAAGAGAATGTCGTCCGTGTAGAGCAGACGTGTCACTTTCTGCTTACCTATTTGAGGAGGAAATGATCGGGTGTCGTTTTCTGCGTCCACTATATCCGCCATGTATGCTTTATACAGTGCTGGTGCCAAAGGGCACCCTTGTTTGACTCCTCTCGCTGTCTTTATGATTGTAGACAACGAGCCTGCTGCATTAAGCCGGACTCTGACGGAGGTGTCGCTATGCAAGGCCTTCATTGGTTCCAGGATGGATAGTGGGCAGTTTTGTTTTTCGAGTTTCGTCCATAGTTTACCTCTGTTGACACGGTCGAAGGCCTGGACCAGATTGATCGTAGCAATGAAGATTTTCGGTTGGCCTTCGAGGACTTTGGACTTCAGGATGCTGATCAGCATAATATTGACGGAGGTACCTAGGTTCTTTTCGAAACCCGATTGAAATGGGTCCTCTGTTTTTGCCTCCTTTTGCCATGTCTGAAATTCGTCTAGCACCAAGGAGCCGAAGAGTTTTCCAAGCACATCTAGAAGTGCTATCGGCCTGTAGTTTTTCGGGTCATCTCTCAGGCCCTTCTTGTAAATAGGAACGATGTTTGCTGTTCTCCACGTGTCAGGAATTTGTCTTGTGTTCCTGCATTTTCGGAAGATCTCTGTTATTAGCGGAGCCCAGGCTTTTGCGTCCTGTTTTAGATGAATGTTGGATATTCCATCTGGGCCGGGTGCACAAGAGTTGTTTAACTTGTAGATCTTTTCCAGAATAGCCTGCTCGGAGCAAGTTATCCATTGCGATGTATTTTGTTTTTCCACTGCGGTTTCTGATGTTGTAGGTTCTTTAAATAGTTCGGTGATATATTCTACCCATTTCTCTTCTGGGACACTGTTGGTGATGGTCATATCTGTGGTAGCCTGATTGGTTTTTATTAGTTTCCAGAAGTCTTGTGAGTTCTTTTTACACACTGCTCTCAACATGGACTCAGCGTCTTCTTGGTATAATTTCCAACGAACTGATTGGAGCCATGCTTTGTAGCCTTTTTTTTGTATAGTTGCCGATTTTAGATTTAATTGTGTTGGATATCGTTTTGCTTGACGTATTACCTTCCGTAAGGAAGATTTCATTATCCTCAACTCTTCATTACATTTGTGCAGATGAGTTGTTTCCAGTCTTCTCTTTTGCATTGGGCGTAGGTATGGAATGAGAAGAGGATAGTAGTCCAATTTTTCGGGGGTAGCTTTAGCAGTCCTTTGTCTGTAGTAGGATGTTGTAATATCGATTAAGACATCTGATGTCATTTTCAGCCGGCTCCCTTGTGCGTTTGTTTCGAGCTTGTAAGGCATTGCTGTGGTCGCGTGTGTTCTTACTGGCCACGTTGCAGATAGTAAGTTGTGATCACTGCTGATGGTTTTCACTACCTTGAAGCTCGTGATTATAGAGTATAACTCTTTGGAGGCGAAAATGTAATCGATGGTGCTTTTCTTTCCTTCGCTTTCCCATGTAGGGATGGTGGTGCTGGCAACTTCTAAAGAGTTCAAGTTGTACAAATCTCTGGATTTCATCAACGCCGACCATGCGCAACCTCGAGCGATTGAACATGGATTTGTTGTATTTTGCAGTGGCTTTGATGCTTTGTGACCTGGACAGGTGGCATTCAGGTCACCGCATATAAGAATATGGTCTACATCATAGATTTCAGCGACGTCGGTCAGTATTTTTTCCACGATGTTTAGAAAATCGTTTGTTTTAGTTTCTGATGGATTCCAGTAGATATTCAGGAGGAGAAGGAGGTCGTATCTGAGTTTTCCTTTGGATGTTTCCTCTTTTTCCCATTTCAGTAATGTTACCTGGATTGCCAAGGACGATCTCAGATTGTGGACTATTCGTAAGGTCCCCCCTGATCGAACTGCTGTTAAGAGGCCTGATACAGGTCGGCCTTTGTCTCCTTTTTGAGCAGGAGATAATAGAACTTCATAGCCGTCCAAGCTGGGTGGATAGAGCAACCAGGTCTCTTGTAAACTTATTAGGTCAAATTGGCCAAGGTTTATCTCCCCGGGCTTGGTCAGATGGGAATGGCCTCTTGTATTCCAAGAGCCAATGGTGATCGTTTGCTTCTTCTTCTGTACACCTTGCGTTTGCTCTGATGAGTCTCCTCCAGTCCTCGCCGGAGGGCGGTTTGGTTGCTATTTCTTCACGTAGCGTGTCAATACAAAGGCTTGTTTTAGTAACTAGCAAGCCTTGTTGCATTTAAATTACAACATGGTAGCCAGACCCAGACAGGATTGTGAACATTAGCATGCGTTGCATTTAGATGAGATTGTGATTGTTAGCAGTTCCTAGAATTGGGAACATTACCCTGCGCCAGACAGAATTGTGAATGTTAGCAATGATGCACCTAATTAGAATTGTGAACATTAGCCTGTGTCGCATCTACATAAGATTTTGATTGTTAGCAATGCCACACTTCGTTAGAATTGTGAACATTAGCCTGCACCAGACCCAGACAGGATTGTGAATGTTTGCATTGCTGCACCTAATTAGTGTTGTGAACTTTGGCCTGCATTACATCTAGACAGCATGGCAAATGTCGGCAAGTGCCACACTTGGCTAGAAGGACAAATATTATCAGGGGCACAGAGATCATCCCTAACTAAAATTGTCCAGCCCTAAGTTGCCTGCGGCCTTTTGCCCAATAGTTCAGGTAAAAGTTCCACAGAAGTTATGAAGCAGGAAAGCATTCAGGTAGGGTCTCTTGGGTACAGTGAAGTGTTCTTAGAATTAGAGTACAAGTTAGACTATTGACTTAAAGTAATCACAGCGTTCAGATCTCTTGCATAATCAAGTAATGGCAAAGCCAATATTGTTAGAATTAAGGTTTATTATAAGGCCATGGACTTATAATGGAAATACATGGGTAGGTTAGAAGCTCTGTAACTTACCCCTGTACTCTGATTCTTCCCCAGACTTGTCAGGTCAAAGGAAGAGGGCCCGAGTTTGCTTTTCCCACCAAACAAAATGCTGTCATCGATTCCCATGGGTTGCAGGTTCGAGCTGACCTCCGGTTGGTGTCTTTCACTGTTGCAAGGAATCTCCTTTGAAGAATGCAGCAAAAATTGATAAAGGACCCCTCTCAGGACTGCAGTCGGGTCTGGTACATGATTTTCAGATAGTGGTCACCGCAGCACGGCGATGTGAAAGGACCCAGCAGCCGCAGTCTGACTTTCCCTCATATCTTGGGTCCTCTCGATGCTAAGATGCCAGAATTTAGCATAGGTTAGCCTTGTAGGGCCAGCTAAGGAACAGTGATGCCAGCAGCACTGTATCCCAAAATCAAAATTGCTAAGACACAGGATGGTTCCAGGGCACTTCCGAAGGCTTCCTTTGGCAGTGCACCAAGCAGACATCAGGTCCCTTCACTCCAAGGGTCGCAGCTCCTTTGCAGGACTGTTAAAGATCACAAATAAGACAGGGCTCCTCCCGGACAACAGCAGAAGCTGGATTCCAGGGCTCCTTCAGTCAGGTTTCAGGTTTCTTTGTGGGTTTCAAAGCTGGACAGGATACTTGGCTCCTTCATGTTTCTCCAGGATCTCTAAAGAATGGGTGCTGGGGTACTCTTCTTATCCTAAAAGCCAGGTAAGAGCTGCTGCCCTCACTAGCCAATAGCAGGACTAGCCCACACACACACCCCAGCAGTGGTCCATCAGCACCACTGGTGGGAACATTCGTGCATACCACTCAGACACACTGAAACTAGTTGGCGGATTGGGACCAGACAGTCCCAGCCCACATCCTGCCAGCAAACACACACAGTCCTCAAGTAGCCCACTAAAATATTCTGCTTTCACGGGCCCTGGAAGTCCTTATAAGGATTTTCCTGGTCTCTGAGGACAGGAAGAAGGCTAAGGAACAAGATGGCAAAAGGACAAGTGAAATATCTCGTGGCAAGCCCATGATTGACCAGTAGTCACAGCTAGTAGTCAAATGCGGTAAACGTGGTAAGGCTAACACGAAAATTCCCTAAAAGTGGGAAAAACTCACTGCTGCAACCAGCTTATCCTTTTAGCACACCTAGAGTTACCATAAATCCTCTGAGTGTTAGTTTAGGGCAACACAGACATGTACCCCATTGTACTGCAGTGTAAGCTGCATTGTACAATGATAAACAGTTACCACAAGTGGAACAAAAGTAACCAAAAGTAGTAACACAGTAACACGAATAAGGAAAACAAGGTTTCCCAGTACTGACAGCCTGAAGGACATGTCAGTTTCCCCATGGCGTATGAGCAAAAGCCAGTTCAGTGAAGCTTAAAGTTTCACTGTACTGTAAAAGTACAGGTCAGATTCAAAAATAAAAGCAACAGGTTTGGGGGTTCCATACAGATGGAAGGAAAGGTGCAGTAAAGAGAAATATTTCCTAACATAAAGCACCAGAGCAATCACTGACATTGTCTCAGAGCTGAAACAGCACTGATTGGGTCATTGCACTCCCACTGTTAAGTGTTCCCTGTGCCAGTTACTAGATGGTGAAACACCATTTGGACCAGCCTTAGGACTGGACCCAACAATCACATAAATAGGGGCATTGCACAACCCCTAAAACAGGCAAATAGTTTCATTGTGACAGTGCTAAATCCAGAATAAACCTGATGTGTGTGCTGGTTTTTCAACCAGGAATTACTTGTACCTGTCCTAAAAGTAGTTGCAGAGACACACTTCTGAAAAAACTGGTACACTGAAATTTGCTCATCACATATGCATATTATATCATCACACAATAGATCAGAACATA
Organism: Ambystoma mexicanum; assembly: GCF_040938575.1. NCBI lineage: Eukaryota > Metazoa > Chordata > Amphibia > Caudata > Ambystomatidae > Ambystoma > Ambystoma mexicanum. The sequence continues at coordinate 721,075,807 of NC_090924.1, forward strand.
ACAGACCAGGATCTGTCATGTTGTGTTATACCAGTTTATAATATCTTGTCGTACATCATGTTATACCATGTTAAAATGCCATTTGATGTCAAGTCATCTCACGCTCTGCCATTATATGACATGTCATAACATGTCACGTTGTGTTATGTCATTTCTTGATACAACACATTATGATATCTAATAAGTCATGATGTGTGATTATATCATATGTCAAATGTAGTAATATGTCACTGGATAATATCATGTGATAAAAACATGGCATATGACATAGGATATTCTATGTAATGCTGTCATGATGCATCATGATATTGCATGTCATGCTACGTCATGCCATAATGGTATGTCATCTGTCACGATATGTCATGCCGGTATCCCCAATGTCAAGATAGGCACCCAATTTACCAACAGTAAACTTTGTTCACAGTGCGCCCCAGAAGCCACAAAGGGCCATGCTGCAGGATAAATGGATCCCAGCCAACCAGGCGACCAGGAACCAGAAGAAAGTCAGTGTTGATCTTGTTTCAAAGGACGCCCGAACATCTGTTGTTTCCTGCCAGATCACCTGAAGAAAACATCAATGACAGAGCAATCTAGAAGCCACCAGAGATGAACTACAGTCATATCAAAGAGGAACCGTTTAACTTTTGTTGTGAAAGACTGTCCTTTTCTCCCACCACTGCCCACCTGCTAACAGTCATCAACATCAGCAGCATACCCCAGGAGCAGTAAACATAATTTTCAGTCAGACCAGAAGCTACCAGGCCCCATCTGGAGGATCAGTATAGTTTGCTATCTCCCTCAATCCTCACCCACCTCAGTGAACTACCTCCACGTGGCATGGTGACCATGGACAAGCACTCTCTTTTTTTTATTCCTCCTTTTGTGTCTGAAAATTCACCCATACCTGGATACCTTCATCACAGCAACCACCTGCATTCTTAGAATTCAAACTCTCCTCAAGATACCCGTTCCTGATCCACCCTGTGCTACTTCTCACTATCAACCCTTTACCTCATTCATTCCCAACCAATGGTGCGCCCTGTCCCCTGACATAAAAAGGGCCTATTCATGGTAGAATGCTACATTTATGCACAGCTTGAGTTCAACATATGTGAGCAAGAATCTGCATGTTATTACTTATTTTAAAGCACAATAAGAAGTTTTCTTTCAGCACATTTTCATTAAACTACCTGAAGTACCATTTTCGTTTTTTTACTGATTTAGCTTTTTTAAAATCCAAAAGAATTCTCTATTGATTATATGGATCAGCAAATGGAAGCTCTCTTACATTATATTATGTGAGAGATGGGGTATTAAAGGGAACGACGGTGTGTGTCCATGTATTATAAGGAATAAAATACCCCTACCATCCATAAAAAAAGATATTGCAAGTCACCATGGATTTCCTTGTAAAGGAACTTCGTCGTCGTTCCTCTATTTGGTCACAAAACTCCTTGGCGTCTTGCAATATCCTTATAACATACAGTGGGTGGGGAAGGAAATGTATCCCATATATCTACTATTAATGCTAAATTGTGATTTACTAACAATCTGCCAAATTACATGGCTGATCTATCCAATAAGGTGAGGTAGTTAGATGGCAAATATCTGACACATTTTTTGTGCTATCCTATTTTTCTGGCTTTTCCAGCATTCTGTTATCTCACGATTGAGACTAAACGATTGAGACAGGACCCTTATTAACCTTTTGGTGAACTTGCGCAAAAGGCATTATTCTATGAGTGGACGATGTATAGTTTCATCTCTGTGGATCTCGGGAACCATTTCTAACTTGAGAATGAACTACATCCCGAAGTGTCTTATTTACAGGAATGAATACTCATGTTGTCAGTATGTTTATACATGTAATAACTGGTGTGTGTTCCCATTCACTCCAACTAAGCAATTCTCAGAAAGAGTTTGAATGTTTGGTCAATGCAGTTTCAATTGGTGATTCCCAGCTTCTTGACTGTGCCTCCTTCTTTTCATTTGTAATCACATTTTGTATATGGTAACCTACCTATCTTATGCACATCATGGATAGTTTGACGCTGATGTCAAAGTGAGATTTTGCTATGCTGTGCTATTCATACACCCATTCACAAGGTTTCGGATTATTCATTCTCTCTGTTGTTCTCCTGATCAGAATGGCATTTTCAAGGTGCAAAACAGTTCAAAATCGAGAAAGAATTAGCACCTGACACAGATATGATGTTTGGTACCAAAGGCAGCACTTGCACTATAATTTTTGTGATCAATATTACTTTATCTGAGTTAGCAGACTTAATGATGTGGTTATTTAATAATCAAATAACATTATTAGGCTATCATGTATATAGCTTTGCCCAGTAATTAGACTGGAAGAAAGAGTGTCATATGGAATAGATAATTGTCACTCCCTAGTCTATATTCTATTTTCAGGTCAATAATATACAACAATAAATCGTAGTTAATCGAAACAAAGTATCTTGTATTGCTTCATATGTTGTTGTTGCATAGGTTATGGCATCAAAACGCTTTGCCTGCCAGAGAGGCCAAGAATGAGCCTGACAGAACCTGCAGTAGTGGTAAGGAGGACCAAAGTTGGGTAGATAGTTAGGATGAGGGTGGAGGATAGATAAGATGCTCAGGAAGACAGGAGAAGGAAAAGGTGGAGAATCAGTACGTACAGTTAAACCACATTTATTGTGGGACTCAACTGTACTCTATGGGGCGCAGGTCGGAATGGAGAGATAGCTGGAGAGAGGTGTTTGCCATGCCAGGGGACATGTCTGGAATGTTCTCACCCCATTGAGCTTGTATTACATGGCCCACGGTCGTGGCCGTGTAGTTATGGTTAAGTTGCTAAACCCATAGGAAGAGCACTTTTTGGGTGGCTTACAACTTCGCTCCCCCTGGATGAATCCACACCAATCTTTGCAAAAAAAAGTATATGGCCCACTCTGATTTTGCTTGCAAAGTCTGCTGAGGTTTGGTCCGGGGTGGGGGCAAAGTTATGGGGGGGTCCCAAAATTTATTTTTTTCCCATAGTCTGAATGGGGAAAAAACTTTGCTCACGCCTACAGCCTAAACCGCTGGACGGATTTTCACCAAATTTGCGGCAGGAGCAGCGTCTTAGTCCTGAAAGCGTGCTTTTGTAATTTTGGTGAAAATCCGTCCTGTAGTTTTTATTAAAACAACCAAAAAGTAGATCACAAAAAATGTGTGATATCTATGTCCGCTGCGTGGACACACTTCCCTGTTTGCTCTGCGGACAGGACACTGATTGGTTAATCGGCTTGCGTCATGTCCGCGTACATGCAACGTGTTCGCTGATTGGATGGTGAAGAGCGTGAAGTGCGTCAGATATTTCGAAACACCCTCCATCTTTGATTTGCAGACATTTGTAATGTCATCTTTGATGTCCTGGGTGTTAATATTAGTAGTGCACTGTGTTGGCGCGAGTTATGGTTATTTAGCCTACCATAACTGCAAATTTCTAGGATTTTTCAATTTTACTTAACCATAAACCATAACGTCCCTTTAACAAAGTTTTTCTTTGAATTTCAAGGTTTTTATTAGTCAAACATAACCATAATGTCCCTTTAACAAAGTATTTTCAGTGAATTTCAAAGGTTTTTATTAGTGCAACTTAACCATAACGTCCCCTTAACAAAGTTTTTTCATTGATTTCTATATAATGTTATCCAACATGTATACTGTGTCCATCACTACCGTAGTGGTTGTATGTTGCCTGGTCTTGTCCGAAAGGTGGCAAATTGTGAACCTGCCAGGGTATCGCCAGACCTTAGTCTGTGGAAAGGAAGGGGAGGTTTCGGGAGGAGGTGTTAGAAAAGAGAAACTAGCTGACAAAATAACCAAAATCAGAGAGAGAAAAACGATTGGGATGAGTGAGAGGGGCTATTGTTGTCGAAGTAGGGATGCATGTTTCTAAAATGTGGTAAGTTATTGGTAAGCAGGAGTGTAGGATTCAGGAGAGCACATCACGTTTTAGAGCAGATTCTTATTGTGATAGCAATATCGAGAACCGATGAAGCACAGTACTAGATGTAGTTAGATGGTGATTGGTTGCGTGATGGACTTCAGAGGTTCTCAAGCAGACTCTCGAAGTCTGGAGGCTTTTACCAGATTAGTTTGTAAGAAACAATCCCTATATGAAGGGAGAACAAAGGTTCTAAGGCCTTTAAAAGGAGTTCAGGCTCCAAGAGTTAGGCATGTATAGAAGTATGACTAGGAAGAACATGGGGTAAGTGATGGAGGAGGGGAATAGGAGACAGGACAGACTTGTGCCCAGTAATATTAGGTTCTGTAAGCTATGAGCTAGGTATAATTCATTCTACCTTAATAACACACACTAGATACCCAAAAGAGCCATCTTCCAGATGAGACAAAAGCAACCACAAGGCGATTTGTCTTCTCATTAAAAGCTCATTCATGTCCAAATGACAACATCTAGTTACTACTCTTAAAGCACACTCCAAGAACTGATCAGATGTTCTGCCCTTGCTATTATGTAGTAGTTCCAAGGAGATTGCAATAGGAGTGTGCGTAGCTTCATGTTTCTCTCTGTCCTTGTCATCACTAGCAAACTGTGATTAATGGAGGCACCAAAATCAACAACCATTCTCTATGCAGGTAATATATTCTCGATGCATTCCTCCTTTAGATTAGATCAACTTTTGACAAGCTTCTTAAACGAAATGTACCTTGTTATTCTTATACACATGTACAAGAAATACCATACCATTTCTTCCCTCACATAGAATGTTCTCAATATCAGTTGGACCCTTAATGCAATTAGTGGGTAATAGCAAAGAAATCCCTGTGAAAAGGCACCCTCCTTTTGCAGCCTCCTGCCCCCAGAATGGACACACGCTCGATTATTTGGCTTATGCTACAAATATAACTCATACACTGATATTAATAAATATGACAGGCCATGCATCTAGAGGTTACAAATATAGTTTTGAGAAATAAATTACTGGCATTCAATACCCCCAAGCTAAGCAATGATTCCAGCAAAATTCAGGATTTCAATGCACACTTTAGAGTGATTCTACCTCCCTGACCTGACCATGCTTTAGGGAAGACACAAAACCGATCAATAAAAAATCCATCCAGAAGTTGTCAATAATGAGTGCACGACTTTCAAGAAAAAACAAAGTTTTATTACATGCAAATACGGCCAGGAATGTCAGTCAGTGATGTAGAACTGAAAACTGAAACAATGCTCAAAACGCCTATTCTAAGTTACAAATTTTATAGCGGAAAACCAAGCATTAACAAAAGCAACATATATCAGAAACAACATAATTCCACGTTCCACATTGGCTAGGACCTATACACAAATCTAAGTATCCTCTATAGTTAATTTCCCCATTAGCCATGCTTATCTAAATACAACCCGTTACAAGATAAGCTAATTATGCCATCAGCAGAAAACACTGTAATGATTGCTTCAATATACTCAGGTAAAGTGTTACAATAATATTCTCTTGTTATTGTTCAAGACAACATTTGCCACCTCGTGAAGTGCATACCCCCGAAAGGACACAATCAGGAGGCTAGTGTGAATAATGAGGTCAGCCCTGCCTGGTAACTAATCTCGCTTCCCTCTCCCTGTATGAATCATCTTTGGACACCCACACTTTGCACACATGACTTAAACTTTCCCCGCTTCGAGCATACTCTGCTGGGGTGCATGTCATAAAGCAGATTGGAGTCAGCTGACAGCTACGCTACGTGTGCCATGATTTGATGTAATTGTTCGCACAGGCACAGCTTGCCGTTAGTAACACTAGGGCGTGTTGCAGACAGTGATTTATGCAGAAGAGCTCTTGTTTGGGTTCCAACAGGTGGGGGCCCATGGCAAAGACTGTGGATGTCTACCCAGGTGGAGGCACAGGAGGAAAACCGGGTTGAACACTCGCAGACTTCCCCATCATCTGTTTGGGTGAGAATTTTTTATGCCACTTCTGAATGGTGGATGAACCCGGTGGGCACTTCCTTTCGGGGAATAAATAATTAAAACCGGCTACCTTCTCTCCTGCATGATGAGGGCATGGATGGATGTTGCGGGCCCTCTCCGGGGCCTCTTGTGTTTTGAGAGATGTGGCTCAAAGGTTTTATTAATGCCAGTAATGTAATCAGTCGGGAAGGATAATGGGTCTTGCGCAATAAGTTTATCATATTCCCGAAACTATCAGCTTTCACGTGGTCTAAGCAGTGTCACAGTCGTTCCGTTTATGACTTTGCCGATAGTTGGACGTTCTGCCTCTACATCAATGGGTTCCCGAGGCGCCTGTCCCAACAAGCATCACAATCCGATGATGGGAGGTTATATAAGGAGGAGCTGATAGAAACTAAGCAGATTAGTATTGGTATTGGATAACTGGATTTGTGCACCGTGAGACCTCCTTATACATGATCCGGGTTGCTGGAGGGGATTTGAATGTCATTTACCTGTTTGAAGTGATCTATGGCACCAATTCACATTATGTGGATTGGAACAAGGATTGAGACATGGAGAATGACACTTCCAAATGGCCAACGGATTATGACTACTCAAATGGATGTGATATGTTTACACTATGCTAGACATTGCTATTCATGAATTGCATCTAAGGAATATGCCTTAAATGTTGCAATTGTAAGGCTGACTTCATGGATGGGATGGGGGTATACATATATATGTATGTTGAGACTAATGAGATGGTGAAAAGAAGTAGATGGAAGAAGTTGGTTGCTGATTTAAAACTGAACTTATGTATAAGCAATGTGATCTGAGATGGGAATGAAACAAGACATCTGGGGTTTTTGGGTTCTTGAAACACCTGTGTATAGGGGCGTTACAAATGCCATATCATATCATATCATCAGTATTCATATCACTTACTGCAGGATATGTTATGGTATATTTTTACAACTTGATGTCACTATTTGCTTGGTATAGTTGGTGTAAAATCTGAAATTATCTGTGAAATTATCGATTGTATGGGAGATCGAGAAAGGTGAATAGAATGGGGAGAGTGGTGGAAAGAGGAATGTATGGGTGGTGGTTTAAATTAAAAAGGTAAGATTAGTGGTGAGACTGATCTGGGGCTAAATTAGATTGTATTTATTCATTTAGATGTGTGACATATAATGATTTTGTGTTTTGTTTCAAGGTGTGTGTAGGTGGGGTAGTTTAGTACATGTCACACATATGTTTAGAGTAGTTGTTAAAAGGGAAACGTTTTAGGGTGAGGTAACAAAGTATGCTTAGTCTATCAGAGTATAATTTATGAAAAACTTTGAGATCAGTTATAGTATAGACATTTGTGGCGGGGGTATTTTTTTAACTTTGTGGAGGTTATAATGTGGTGATTTCGATATTTGGTTCTGGGGAAATATATGGTTTTTGAAGAAATAGCAGTATAGTTTGGTCTCATTTTAAGTACTATTACACTTCTAGATATCTTCTTTGATGATACAGTTTGTGTTAACGTATAGTTGTATATTGTGTGGTTATATATTTAATTATACATTAAACAGGGTTGGTATGGAGTTCTCAAGTTGATTTGGGAGGAGTGCTAGAGTTTTTCTTTGGGATTTATCATTGTGTAGTGTTGGCTATCAACATTTTATGGTTTATAGGGGAGGGGGTATTTTGTTTATTATTTGTTTGTTAGTTTTCTTTTGTTTGGTGGAAGTTCTCGACATCAATATAACTCAGGATATTTTCAAGGAAATGGCTAATCCAGTGAAGCAGGATTTGAGAGTAATGTCTTGGAATGTTAATGGCTTGAATAATCTGAACAAATGACAAAAGATCTACAATTATATAAGTAACATGCAGTATGATATTTATTTTTTGCAAGAAACACATTTGTTGAAAGATGAATTTCCTAACCTACAAAAACAGTGGTGTATATGATTCATTCTATTCCTCTAAATCAAGGAGTGGCAATTTTGATTCGTAAAGGTGTACCTATTAAGATTTAAAAACATAAATCAGACAAGGAATGTCCTCCAGAATAAAATCCAAAACCACTGCAAAGCCCTCCCAAACCAAAAAGCTAACGCCCTACACAAGACAAGGGTAGTAACTTCAATCATGCTCAATTCGCCTTCAGAGACATCACTGAACCTGAGGTCCTTGATCTCATCAAAAACCTCAAACCATCTCTCTGTAAAGCAGACATCTGACCTCCCAAAATCATCAAGGAATGCGCAAACGACCTAGCACCCCTGATTACTGCCTTCATTAACGCATCTTTCCAAACAGGAACTGTCCCAAACAATCTCAAGGAAGCCTGGGTGCGGCCACTTCTAGAAAAGGCCACACTTGACCCAGCGCAACCCAACAACTACAGACCAATAACAACAGTCCAGTTCCTCTTGAAAATCCTGGACAAAGCAGCTCATAACCAGATCCAATCATACATAGAAGCTATTTCCATACCAGGCAAAAGGCAATCTGGCTTCCGTGTCGACCATGGAACAGAATCTGCCTTATTAGACCCTAAAAATTAAATCTCATAGATCATGGACAAAGGCAAACCTCCCCTGCTTCCCCTTCTCGATCTATCAGCAGTCTTCGTCCTGGTAGATCACAAACCACTCACCACCCACCTCACTCATGCAGCACATTTCTCTAAACAAGCAGCATCCTGGATCACATCCTTCCTCGAAAGAAGAGCCATGAAGGTCTACTCCAACACAGCAAACGCAGATCCTACCACTATAAACTGCGGTGTCCCCCAAGGATCATGTACAGCCCCCACCCTCTATAACCTCTTCACAAAACCCCTCTTCGACCTACTTGACTCCATGGGTGTTGCATATACAAACTATGCAGACAATACTCAAGTACTTATACCTCTATCTGGACTCTATCACCAAGACGCCACGGCCCTTCACAACATCTATGCTACTATCCAGGCATGGATGGCAATCAATCACCTCTGTCTCAACGGGGAGAATACTGAAATTCTCATCCTTGGGCAGAAAAACACAATAACGAAGCTAAGCCCCCAATACGCCAACTTCAACAGAGACAACTCGACCATCTCTGTATCATCCTCCGTCAAGACTCTAGGTGTTCACATTGATGCAAATCTATCGATGAACAGACAGGTCAGCGCCATAGCCTCTGCATCAGCTCTGCATCAGCTCTCAGCACCAAACTTATCAATGCCATTACACCCTACCTATCTGCTCCCAACCGTTTGCCCATAGCTGGAGCAACTATAGGCGCTAAACTCAATTATTGCAACACTATCTTAGCTGGGACCTCTGCCAAGAACATTCATAGACTGCAAACCACACAAAACAATACCCTAAGAGTCGCTATGAGCATCCCTAGAAGAGACCATATATCCCATGCCAGACTTGAAGCATGGTGGCTACAGGTCAAAGACTACATTACTCTGAAAATCCTCACCATCACACACAGATGCATCAACAACACTGCTCTTACATACCTATCCGAAGCAATATCAAGAACCACTTCCACTCGTACTCACCTGAGCTCAATACACCAACCAGCTACAAATACCACGCATCAAGAGGGCCAAAGCTGGAGGTCTAGGCTTCGCATATATTGCACCGAAACTTTGGAACTCACTCCCTGCCACCCTTAAAGCTGAAACATCCATCTCTGTCTTCCACAACAAGATCAAGACCACTTTCCTCAACTAGCACTGCGACTTCCTCCTCTATTCCTGTCATGTATATTGTAATATAAACACAAATGTAATATAACTATATTGTAACCTTGTATATATATTGTATCCTTCCACAAACTGCTCATTATGTAACAAATGCGTGATTCATGACTCTGTAACTAAGCATTGTACTGTAACAAGTGCCACGCTGTCCTCGGGCTGTTGTGCGCTATATAAATACGAATAAAACAAAACAAAACAAAACAAACAAGGAAGGCAGGATTGGGGTTTTACTAGCCGAACTGTATGGCTACAAAGTGACATTGTGTAACATTTATGCGCCGTCCATAGATGATGGTTCATTCTTTAGGGAGGTGTCACAAATGATCCAAGATATGGATTCCTCAGATGTGATTTTAGGTGGGGATTTCAACCTGGTAAAGGATGCAAGATTAGATCGAAGTAATGGTGGGGCTGAAATCAGACAGGATCCCCATTTTAAATCTTTTCAGTCGTTATTATCTGATAATGACTTGAAAGACTGTTGGCGTATGAAGAATCCCCAATCGAAAGAGTTTAGTTTTTACTCAAACTCATATTGTACATACCCACGTATTGATATGTTTCTCACAAGTGGAAAAATTGCAGAAAACTTTGTGGCAGGGGAAATTGGGAACATAGTAATTTCTGATCATGCCCCAGTCTTTTTGAGAGTCAAACTTGATTTTGAAATCCGTAAATCTTTCACTTGGCGGATGAACACTTCGATTCTGTATGATGAGAAGATAGTTGATACGATCAGAAGTGAAACGGACAATTTTGTGAAAGAAAATCTGAATGAGGACGTTAATGTTAAGCTTGTTTGGGAGGCATTTAAATGTACAATGAGGGGGCTTGTTTTAGGTCTATCGAGTGGAATGACAAAAAATGATGGAAAGGTTGAGTTCGACATCGGAAAAGCGCATGAAGGAGGTGACTAATATTTTGGTGAATGGCCCAGCCAATGTGGGTATGAAGAGAGAGTTATGTAACTTAAAAAAATAAATGAAGAACATCATTAATGATAAGGCTGAGAAGCAATTATTTAGACTTAAATGCTTCTACTTTGAACAAGGTGAGAAGAGTGATCGCTGGCTGGCCTACAGATTTCATCAGCAATGGTCTGATATAGCTACTATATCAATATGTGGCTCAGATGATCATATTACATTTAATCTTGTAGAAATTAATAATGTTTTTAGGAATTTCTATTCACAATTATATCAGGATGAATTGGAAGTCATCGGTCAGATTGAATCCTTTTTTGAGTCCTTAGTGATTCCACAAATATCTTATGAGGATAAAAAAATCCTTGAAAAACGAATAACTCCGGATGAAATAAAATTAGCAATCCACCATTTAAATATTAGGAAAACACCGGGTCCAGATGGATTACTGGTGGAATTATACAAGATGTTACCTGATTCTGTACTAGACATGCTGAAAGATACATACATAACATCAAGAGATGAGGGTCTTTTACCGACCTCCACTGTTCATGCCACAATATCTGTTTTCCTAAAAAGGGGAAAAGATGGTAATTCTCCGGCAAACTATCACCCTATAAGCCTGATCAATATTGATAACAACATTTTGGCGAAAATCCTAGCATTAAGGATTGCTCGCCTAATGGAGAATTTAGTTAATGAGAATCAATCAGGTTTCATTCTGAATCGTAATACTACAAGTAATGTACAAAAACTTTTATTAACGTTATGAAAAGCTCAAACCTCATCTGAAGGTGTAGCTGCCTTTTCCCTTGATGCGGAAAAGGCATTTGACAGAGTAAATTGGAAATATCTCTTCTCAGTGTTAGAAAAAATGAACTTTGGTGAGGGTTTTGTGTCTTGGGTGCGTCTGTTATATACACTCACTACGGCTGATATAAAGACTAATGGTCTACGATCTGAAGTGTTTACATTACAGAGAGTTACTAGACAGGGCTGTCTCTTGTCACCATTACTTTTTATAATAGCGGTTGTACCATTAGCGATTGCTTTGAGACAGTGGCCCTCATTACGAGTCGGGCAGTACGGGGTTAACGGCACCAGTAAAGGTGCCGGTGCCGTCAATCCCGTACCACCCGATTACGAGTTCCCCTCGCGGGACCCGTTCTGCACGTCTGGTTTTACCAGATGTGCAGAGCGGGTCCCGCGAGGGGAAGAGGGAGCAAACAACGAGCCATCTCGTAATGGCACGTTGTTTGCTCCCTCTCCCATTCCCATTCAGCCCTATGGGGGCTGAAATGGGAATGGGGAAGGACCATGTCCGGGTCCTTGGAGGGAGGAATTACCGGGCCTTCCGAACTCGGAATGGCCCGGTAAGTCCTCATTCCGAGGACCTGGACACGGACGCGATTTCGGCGGCAGCCATGCCGCCAGTAGCGGCATGGCTACTGCCGAACTCGTAATGAGGCCCAGTGTCAAGAATTAAAGAGCATTGGTATTCAAGGTGCAGATCAAAAAATCTGGTTTTATGCGGATGATCTTTTGTTGATTTTGAGAGATCTGAACAGTTCCATACCTAAACTGATGGAGATTTTGAGGTACTTTTATAAAGTGGCAGGTTACAAGATTAACTGTTCTAATTAGGAGGTGATGCCGTTGACTTTCCCTTGTGATAGATTGTTTGTATCATCATGGGGATTCCAATGGTGTGAAAGGAAGATGAAATATCTAGGTGTGTGGTTGACTCCAATTGTTAGGGACATGGTGGAAGAAAACATGAATGAAGTATGCAAGGATTTAAAGATGTCCCTGGAAGGATGGTCGCTGTTGATATTATCTTTATGGGGTAAATCGAATGCTTTGAAAATGAATGCTACGCCAAAAATGAATTATATACTTAGCATGCTTCCAATTGAAATTAAATCCTCGTTTTGGAAAGAATTGGACTATTTAGTTCAATCGTCCATATGGGACAAAAAACCACAGAGATTACAATTGTGGAAATTACAACTTCCAGTGGGAAAAGGAGGTTTGGGATTACCTAATTTTCGTGCGTATCATTTTGCCTATACATGTCAGTTTATTGTGCCATTTTTACTGAAGGATCCCGATAACTGGGTTGTTGCGGAAGCAGGGATTGTAGGGCCGCTTTTACCTAGGGCTGTTCTCACAACAACTAACATAGTGAGTAAGAGAAATCCTGTTACAGAGTTTTTGAGGAAGTGTTGGAAAGTCATTTATGAAAGTTTGGCATCGGATGCTTTGCTTTCTCCTATTGCTTCAATTTGGATGAACCCAGCGGTTAAGGACAAAGGAAAAGTGTTATTCTTGGTGGAATGGTTTTTAAGTGGTGTGTGTTGGATTGGTGACTTATGGCAAAATGGAAAATGGCTTC